>NW_028230440.1:3865937-3883437 GCF_043228905.1 Azolla caroliniana | reverse complement strand
AGTTTCTTTGCCTTTGCCTGTTCCGGTGTCTCTGCCCGTTCTCCCCCTCAAGTGTGGCATGTCGAGATGCTGAACACCAAGCATGTTGGTAAAGTGTTGCAAATTGTCTGATCCAAGCGGCTTGGTGAAGATGTCGGCAACTTGCCGATCCGTGTGAACATACCGTAGTTCAACTTCACTGCTCAGGACCCGCTCACGCACAAAGTGATAATGCACTTCTATGTGCTTCGTGCGAGCATGGAACACAGGGTTCTCTGCCAGTTGTATGTTGCTTATGTTGTCTCAGTAGACCAGAATCGGGGTCGGTACCTCGATCCGTAAGTCTTGCAACAGTCGCTGAAGCCAAATGGCTTCACAGGTGGCAATGGTAGCGCCCCGATACTCAGCCTAAGTGCTCGACAGAGCAACTGTTGGCTGCTTTTTGCTGCTCGATGCAACAGCCGCACTACCTAGGGAAAACATGTAACCAGAGGTTCATCAGCGATCTGATGCATCATCGGCCCAGTCGGCATCCGTGTAACTGACGAGCTCTTCGGTTATACCTCGCTGGTATAACAGTCCTCAGTCCTTCGTGCCGTTTACATATCGCAATATCCATTGCGCGCACTGAAGGTGCTCCACGGTCGGCTTCTGCATGAACTGACTTATCATCCCGACCGGATAGTTGATGTCAGGTAAATAAGGCTTCCGACAATTTGTCAAAACCGTTTCTCGTTGTAGGTCGGACCAGAGTTGGGACGGAGCTTCTGGTACCGGTCGAAGGGTGTGGAGACAGGTCGGCATTCTGTCATGCCGAACTTGTATAGCATATTCGAGACGTAATGTCGTTGTGAGAGTAATATGCTGTTGGGGGTTCGGATCACCTCGATCCCAAGAAAATAATGAAAGTCCCCCAGGTCCTTCATCTCAAATGCGTCCGTCAACAGGGACTTGACACGTCTGATTTCTGGAACACCCGGTCCGGTGATGACTAGATCATTAACATACAACAATATACATACCGGGTCGGCTGAGCCTTGCCGGATGAACAACGAAGAGTCCGATTTGGAGGCCACAAACCCCATCTTACGCAACAGGTGCATGATCTTCGCATTCCAAGCTCGAGGGGCTTGTTTCAAGCCGTACAACGACTTCTTCAGTCGGCATAGCACTGACTTGTTCATCTCCGATTGAAAGCCGGGGGGCTGGGTCATAAAGACTTCTTCTTCAAGATCACCATGAAGAAACGCATTCTTCACATCCATCTGGTGAAGATACCAGAGCGAAGGTCTCTTCGTAGTCGATTCCGTGGGTCTGCGCGTATCCCTTCGCCACTAATCAGGCTTTATACTGGTTAACAGAACCGTCGGCGTTGTACTTTACCTTGTATATCCACTTGCATCTGATCGGTTTACAGTGACGAGGAGGGTCACCCAAGTCCCATGTCTTGTTGACATCAAGTGCCCGCATTTCTTCCTCCATAGCGGCACACCAATTGGTGTCCTTGGCCGCTTCTGCGTAGCTCTCCGCCTCATGCACTTCCGCCACCTTAGTCATGTACGCATAGTGATGCGCCATGTACTCATTATACCCGTACCGCTTGACGGGATCCTTCTGGCGGGTGGACCGACATAACTCATTGTTACCCGGTTTGAGGCCCTTCTTGGCCGGTTCGGTCTTCGTTGTCGAAGATCTGCCTTTCTCCTTGCCGGAGTCGGATGCACACTGATCTGACTCATCGTTGCCGGTTTCGAATTCCGGCATCTTCTTCTTACCCTTCTCCTTGCGCGTGAACCATCGCCTCGGTTCCTTGCGAGGGGAGTGCACGACAAAGTCTCCACTACTCGCCGGTTCCTCATCAGACTGGTCAGATTGACTCAGTCTCTCGTTTGGCCCGCTCAACTAGAATGATTCCAGACTCTCATCCTGAGTCCACGCTTCATCATCCTCTACCTGGGCCGGTTCAGGCTCACTAGCCTCATCCACCGGCACCGGGTCGGATTCGGAAGTTGGAGCCGGTAAGGAGTACCACGATGCCGATTCATCGAACTCGACATCTCAACTAACTCGGACCTGCTTTGTCCGGGGGTTATAACACTTATAACCTTTCTGCTCTTGAGCATAACCGATTAGGATGCATTTTTCCGATTTTGCATCCAACTTCCTCCGCTTCTCATTCGGTACATGCACAAATGCAATGCTACCGAAGATCTTAAGGTGTCTCAAATTCGGCTTCCGCCCGAAATAAAACTCGTGAGCTGACACCTTGTCACTGATCCGGTTCTGGATGTAGACAGTCGTTCAGACTGCCTCCTCCCAGTAGAATTTGGGCATGCTCTTCTTCTCCAGCATTGCCCTTGCCGCATCGATAAGCAACCGGTTCTTCCTCTCGGCAACACCGTTCTATTGCAGTGTGTATCTGCACCTGAACTCTCGCCGAATTCTCGTTTGCTGCAGATAACTATTGAATTGGCCGGAAAAGTATTCTTTCCTGCCATCCGACCACATGCATTTGAATTTCCTCTCTGATTCCCGTTCCACCATGCTTTGGAGACTCCGAAAACACTCAAAGACTTCACTCTTACGCTCAATGAGGTAGACCCATGTGTACCGCATATAGTCGTTGATGAAGGAGACGAAATATCGACTCCCGCCAAGACTAACATTTTGTGCTGGTCCCCACACATCCGAATGGATAAGGTCGAGCTTGTTACGGCTTTGATTACGTTCGGTGGGGAATGGAAGCTGGTGTTGCTTCCCGAGTTGGCAGGTTTCACATACTTGGGCCTTCCGGTCGCTAAACTTCGGCAAATCGAAAACAACTAGTTTCGTTTGCAGGTCTTGAAGCCTCTTGTAATTGACGTGGCCTATCCGCTTGTGCCACAGGTCGATGTCCGATTCGACTTTCTATCCTTTTGCAAATAGAGCGGTGCCGACGTCATTGGTGTCGAGGATAAACATCCTCTCGTCTCTACGCCCTTGCGCAATAATATGGCCCTCTTCCTCGATGAAGCACCCGAGGTGCATAAACCGCACCTGCATCCCTTGGTCGACGATATGTTCGACCGACACCAGGTTCTTCGTGATTGTCGGAACATGTAATACGTTCATCAGCTTCCCCTTTTGTCCGACGTGGCTCAAATGGACTTCTCCGACATGCACAATTGGGTGAGGAGTGTCGTCTCCGGTTTCGACTACTCTTGGTTGATCCGGTTTCTCCAAAAAGGAGAACCACTCTTTGTGGTTCGTCATATGGTTTGACGCGCCGGAATCAACATACCACACTTCCTCCGATTTGGAGGTGGTCTTTTTCATCGAGTTCGCCTCGTGCTTCATCACCAAGGCTGGCCCATTGCCGTTCTTCGATCCTCCCGATCCCTTCGCGTAGTGCGAGCTTTGTGGCCATCCTTGCCGGCCTTGCCGGATCCGGATTTGTCCGAATCGGCTCGTTTTCTCCAGCACTCGCTTTCTCTGTGGCCCTTTTTTCCATAGTACCAACATTTCGTTGCTGACTTCTCTTGGCGTCTTCCGGTGTGGGAGTCCCGGAACCGCTGTCGGCACGTTCTCTGTGCCTTCGTTCTTGCTCTTGCCGGGCGCCTCCATTGCGTGCCGACCCGCCTCGTCCACCACGCCCACGGGACCGATCCGCCTCCGTGTACAACAACCGGCTGTCAGTGGGTGCGCTAGTTGACGCACCGGCGTGGCTGTCCTCTACAAGGAGCATTGACTATAAGTCGAAAAATGACGGTGTATTCTCCCTTGTACACATTGCCGTTCGGAACGCTCTGAACTTAGATGCCAGGCCCCCAAGACAGACCTGTACCATCTCGTCTTCCTCCACGGTAACGTTGATAGAGGCAAGCAAGTCACAGATCTCTTTGATCCGGGCCGTGTAATCCACCACCGACTGTCGGAGTTGCAGCTTCCAGGCTGGTAGTGCTCATGGCAAAAACCTTCTTCAGGTTCCCCCAAGCCTCCTTCGGCGTCTTGGCGTCTCGGATGTGGCTCAGCAGCTGGTCTCCAACACTAGACGCGAAGCAATACATCACTCTGCTTGCCGATTATTCCCACACTAGGAAGTCCTTATGTTCCACATTAGGTGCTGTTTCGTTGGCTCCTTTGACGAAACTCCAGTAGCTATGCCCAAGCAAGTACTGGTGCATCTTATACGACCAAGATGCAGAGTTGGATCTGTTGAGTTTCTCCACAAGGAGCGAGCTAGCCATCCCTCTATCCATCACTTCTCTGTCTGTTGTTTTACGACATGTTAGGCTTTGCTTTCAAGTGTTTATCGGCTTCAGAGGTTCTCAACCCTCGCGCTCTGATACCATGTAAACGATTACTTGCGGAAGCGTTAGAAAACAGAGAAGGTAGGGAATACACAGAGTACACAAGAGAGACAGAGAGAGCAGAACTTCAAGGCTATATTCAAAAACAATAAAAACACTCTGTACATACAACTATGCTCAGTAGCATTATTTATACAAGTCCTCGTGGGACTGACGGAAGTACCGCGTACTTCAATGCTCACACAAGCATCTGACACTTACTATGAGACTATAATTGCCTAGTAGTCTACGCTAATACTAGGCTTCCGGTTATTGATTGGATTCGGCTAATCGACTCCCCAGCTCACCGGCCATGTTGCTTGCCGGCTCGGTTGCTCACAGCTTACTGATCTGTCTCGCTTGCCGGCTCAGGCTTATTCAATCGATCCGGTTCCATTTGAGCTTGCCACTCAATAGTATGTAATTCCGCCACTTGTGCCGCCCACGCCATCCATCCGTTGTCTAGCGCCGCTTTTAATTGCGTCGTAAACCTCTCCCGATTCGTTTGCAAAAGGATACGCACGTTGTCTGTGATGGCTTGGCAACGATTGCGTGCTTCTTCTACAGATTTTTTGAGGTTTGCAATTTCTTGCTGATGAACTGCCGCCGCTTCTTCATATGTGCTCCTCATACTTGCCCAAAGCTGGGATTCCTTCGTATGTAGTTCTTCTAGTTTTCCCATTTCATTGTTTAGGCGGATTTCTAGTTGATGCCTTCTCTCATGTTCTCCTACCAACTGATCGTCAAACCATGCTTTCTTTTTCTCTAATAAGGCTTGGAGTCCCGCGATTGCCGCTTCCGATTTTTTCGCTTCCTCCCGTAATTGGGTGTTTTCTTCTTTCGTCCGGGTGTGCTGTGTTGTCTGTCGAATACAAGTGTATAATGGACGTATTCACACTATCCCTTCGGGCCATTTGTGTAATTAGCATAAATGGTAGTTGCCCTAAGTCGGTCACTATATATAGTGACCTTGTAACCTTTTTGTAAGGTTGGGTGTTGTATTATTGCTTTGTGGAATAAAGAGTCTTTTGTGCCTCCCTCTCTCTCTCTCTCTCTCTCTCTCTCTCTGTGCAACGACCTAGAAACTGTCATACGCAGGTACAGAACAGAATCGAATGCTACTTGATCTTCCGCATAGACGACTTTGTCTCCAACATCTGGTATCAGAGCCTGCACAGTATTTGGTCCTTCAATCCGCTGTCGGACGTCGTCTCAGCCTGCACAGCATTCGGTTTCTTGCGTCATTCGAAGAAGAGAGAAGAAGAAGAAAAACGAGGCTCGCATCTCATCGCGTTAGATCATCTTCGCTTGGAGTAAGCCAACAGGTTGTACTCTGTTCCTTGTGATCGTAACCGCTCGAGGTGAAATCCCCTTGTGCAACATTGACACGATCGTGCTCCACTCGGTTAAACGGCATCCGAAGAGGTCATCAAACGCTGCTCGCCGCTCATTGTAACCACTCGGTGCAGATCGGTCTCAAGACAACAACCCCAATTCGTGCTTCATCCGGCTGATCGACATTCGAGAGGATCAGTTGGATCTGTCTCTCTCGTCGCTGCAGCCACCCGAAGCAGAATCGGTCCAGACAATCGGTTTCAATAATCGGTATTCGGCATATATATCCGAAGCGAACCGGGCTCACTCCGACTCGGCAACATTCGGGAAGACCAGTCGGTTCTGTCCCTCAAGTTACCGGAGTCAATTCGAGCAAGTTCAACAATACATATATCCGAAGCCAAACCGACTCGGGTTCAAATCCGACTAGAACGATATCGGGTGAGCCAACCGGCTGCACTCCAACAAGGTTCGTAGTCAACTCCGAACCGAGCTCCGTCAACCGAAACCAAATTTGATGGCATCAACATCCGGCTCGTCAGAAATGAGTCTACGAAAGTTCGATGGATCGAACTTCAACTTCTGGAAGGAGCAAATGCAAGACTATCTCATAGTCAAGGGGCAAATCGATCCCATCGAAAATGAAGAACCTCCAGAAGGATACAAACCAATTGAGTGGCAGAAGCTGGACAGAATCGTCCGCGCCACAATTCGGATGCACCTATCGGAATCGGTATACTTTACGGTGCAATCGTGTACGACAGCATTCGAACTGTGGAAAACACTATCGGACACTTACGAAAAGAAGGTCGCCGCAACGAAGATGTTTCTGATCCGGCGCCTCTACAACTTGCGGATGAAAGAATCCGATTCGGTTCAAGCACATCTC
This sequence comes from Azolla caroliniana, assembly GCF_043228905.1. Lineage (NCBI taxonomy): Eukaryota > Viridiplantae > Streptophyta > Polypodiopsida > Salviniales > Salviniaceae > Azolla > Azolla caroliniana. The sequence continues at coordinate 3,876,906 of NW_028230440.1, read as the reverse complement.
AATGAGTACGAAAGCATAAGCTCCCAAATCTCGTCACAGGGGACGGCAATCGAGGATGAACTCAGAGCAATGATACTCATGAGCAGCCTTCCCTCATCATGGGAAACTTTCGTCACAACAGTGTGCAACGCGTCAACCACGGCTGTTAAATACTCCGAAGTCACGAGCGCAATCCTGACCGAAGCAGCTCGGAGAAAGTCTTTCGCCAAAGACTCAACAGACGACGCTTACGTAGTACAAGGTTCGACAGACCGATCGAACATACGAGGAAGAGATTCCTCACGGCCGCCGAACAATCAGCGAAGACGGAGCCAGTCACGGGATAACCGAATCTGCAACTATTGCAAGAAACCCGGACACATCAAAGCCGACTGCCGCGCACTCAAGAACAAGAACAACAAGAAGAGTGGCCGGCATGAGGAGATCAATTACGTCAGCTTCTCAGCTGATGTGCTACCAAACGACCCGAATATACTATCAATCGAAAATCCAGTCGGCTCAGAAGTTCTGCTCACGACTGAAGAATCGAGCACATGGCTCTTGGATTCGGGTGCGTCATTTCACGTGACTCCTCATAGATCCCAATTTCGGCAATATACGATCCGTCACTCCGACTCAGTTCGAGTCGGCAACTCACAACACTGTGACATCATCGGAATCGGCACAGTAGAGCTCAACCTTGCAGGTGGCTCTACACTTGTACTTCACAATGTCCGACATGTACCCGAGCTCTCAAGGCCATTGATCTCAGTCGGACAACTAGATGAAGACGGCATTCGTGCCGGTTTTTCTTCGGGAGGGTGGACACTCCACAGGGGGAACCTCTTGCTTGCTAGAGGACCCAAGATACACTCACTGTATCCGTTACATGTTACGCTCAGAGAGGGTAACCTGTTTTTGGTGGATATTCCTGTGTCATCACTATGGCACCGAAGATTAGGACACCTCAGCAAGGACGGCATTACGCATCTATCTAGAGCCGGATACATCCCCAAACTCTCCTTCTCCGACCATCAATTCTGCGAGCATTGCCAGTATGGCAAACAAGCAGCCGCATCACACCCGACATCAGCACCAAGAGAAACGAGACCTCTCGATTTAGTCCATTCGGACGTCTGTGGCCCAATGCCGCATCAGTCTCTAGGCGGTGCCTCTTACTTCGTCAGTTTTATTGACGATTCGACTCGAAAGGTGTGGGCTTATCCAATTCGCACCAAAGATCGTGTCTTCTCGATCTTCACCGATTGGCTCGCTATGGTAGAAAATCAAACCGACCGAAAGTTGAAATGCTTTCGGACAGACAATGGGGGAGAGTTCAAATCCGAAGAATTCGTCAAATTCTGCCGACAACGCGGCATCCGACGTGAATTTACGGCACCACACAGCCCGGAGCAAAACGGGATTGCCGAACGCATGAATCGGACAATCCAAGAACGGATAGTTTCCATGCTCCAACACTCCGGACTGTCGGATGGCTTCTGGGCAGAGGCTCTACTCACGGCAGTACACATAATCAATATGTCGCCAAGTAGACCTCTAGGACTTCAAATTCCTCAGGAACTATGGATCGGCAGTAAGCCGAATTACGACAAGCTGAGGATCTTCGGATGCGAGGCGTACACCCTTAATCCGAAAGATGATCGCCGAAAACTTGCACCTCGGTCCAGGAAATGCATTTTCCTTGGATATGGATCCGACGGCGAAATGGGATACCGACTCTGGGATCCCGAACGCAGACAAATCGTCCGAAGTTCGGACGTTGTGTTCAACGAGTCGGCTATGAATCCATCAGTCGAAAAACCGATCGAAGTCCGAAGGGTAACATTTTCCGATGTGCCGACCCTTCAAGAAGGCCCCGCTCTTAACACACGGTCAGCTTCACGGGTAGCTGAACCTTACACTACCGACTCGGACAACCCCGACTCGGCACAGCAGAACAATCCGCTTTCGGACCATCCGACCTTGATACCCGATGCGACCAGTCCAATCATACCTCGACGATCCGAGAGACTGTCGCAACCTCCGGAGAGGTATTCTCCTGGAATTTTCTTCACCGACGCCGGCGAACCGACGTCTTACGAAGAAGCATCGACATCTGTCGATTCAGCCACCTGGCATCTGGCGATGGAGTCGGAAATGCACTCCATTCGGGCAAACAAGACTTGGGATCTGGTCGAATTACCTAAGAATCGACGTGCTCTTCCTTGCAAGTGGGTTTATCGACTAAAAGAGACGTCTGATTCGACCACCCCAAAGTACAAGGCCAGATTAGTTGCGAAGGGCTTCCGACAAGAATATGGCGTCGACTTCGACGAGATTTTTTCACCAGTGGTGAAAATGACAACCCTTCGTTTTCTACTCGGCGTAGTGGCAGCCGACAACTTGGAGCTGATTCAGCTAGATGTCAAAACAGCATTCCTCCATGGTGATCTTGAAGAGGAAATTTATATGGAGCAGCCAAAAGGCTTCGTGGTAACTGGCCAAGAACATCTAGTCTGCCGACTCAGGAAGAGTCTATACGGCCTCTAACAGGCACCGCGACAATGGTACAAGAAGTTCGACGACTTCATCCAATCGATCGGCTTCTCAAAAAGCGATGAGGACCATTGTCTTTTTACCAACACAGCTCAAGATGGATCACCCATCTTCCTCATCATTTACGTGGACGACATGCTAATTTCTGGACGCCACGCGGGCGAACTTGCCGATCTCATTCGGCAACTGCGGTTGAAGTTTGCCATGAAGGACCTCGGTCCGGCACGACACATACTTGGCATGAAGATTAGTCGGCATCGCGATAAGCGACATCTTTTTTTGTCTCAGACCGACTATATCGGACGTGTCTTGGAACGCTTCAACATGCAATCAGCCAAATCTGCTTCAACCCCGCTCCCCATGAATCTTCGGCTCTCTCAGCGAGACTGCCCGACATCCGGTCCGGAGGGGGAAGATATGAAGTCGGTACCGTATGCACCGGCAGTCGGCTCCCTTATGTACCTGATGGTCGCGACACGGCCGGATATCTCTCATGCCGTAGGAGTCGTCAGCAGATTTATGCACAATCCTGGCCGATCGCATTGGAACGCAGTCAAGCATGTGTTCAGATATCTGGGTGGCACAAAAGACCACGGCATTCTTTTCGGTCCGAACCGAACCTCAGGCGTAGTCGGTTACACCGACTCGGACTTCGCCGGCTGTATAGACAGTCGGAAATCAACAACCGGATACTGCTTCAAATTCGGCAATGGAGCAATCTCGTGGAAGTCGAAACTTCAGGAGTGCACAGCGACCTCAACGACCGAAGCAGAATATGTAGCTGCGTCCGACGCAGCAAAAGAAGCTTTGTGGCTCGGTCGGCTGGCGCACACGTTTCGACAAGTCGACCATGACTCGGCCCCAGTTGTCTATAGCGACAGTCAAGGTGTTGTTGCCTTGTCGAGAAATCCGGTTCACCACAACGCCTCCAAACATATCGACGTTCGATATCACTTCGTTCGGGACTGCGTCATTTCAGGGAAAATCGGTCTAGAGAAAATATCCACAACCGACAATGTCGCAGATGGAATGACCAAGTGTCTTTCGGCAGACCGCTTTCGGTCTCTTCGGCATCAGATGGGCGTAACGACAAACCAGTCCGGTTAGAGCCGGACACAGCGCAGGATGGTTTCCGACAACCGACATCAGTTCCTTAATGATCGGTTTCAACTCTTCCGACCCGACCAGTTCGGTCTTCTGCCTTCGGACCCTGCCGACTCGAACAAAAACTGATATGTCCGAGAACCTAAGTTTATACCTGTAATCTTAGATAACCCATGTATACGCCCATTACGGGGGAGTGTCGAATACAAGTGTATAATGGACGTATTCACACTATCCCTTCGGGCCATTTGTGTAATTAGCATAAATGGTAGTTGCCCTAAGTCGGTCACTATATATAGTGACCTTGTAACCTTTTTGTAAGGTTGGGTGTTGTATTATTGCTTTGTGGAATAAAGAGTCTTTTGTGCCTCCCTCTCTCTCTCTCTCTCTCTCTCTCTCTCTGTGCAACGACCTAGAAACTGTCATACGCAGGTACAGAACAGAATCGAATGCTACTTGATCTTCCGCATAGACGACTTTGTCTCCAACATTGTCTCCGCTGCGAGTTTCTCTTCAAGGGTCTTCACTGCCTTTCGGCTGTTGGAAAGAACAATGCGGAGGCGGTCAATCTTTGATTCCGCTAGTTGTACGACCCGTTTTGCTTTTGAGGCAATGGCGGTCTGAGCCTCAATCTCTTCCCTCAGGGCTTCGACGACGTTGTTTGGTGGTGGAGTTGCCTATTGCGCCGTAGTCACGTTATTTTCCAACTATGCGATGCGTTCATTGGCTTTTTGCAGCTCGGCTTGGGTTAGTTTAACCTTTTGCAGACATTTTTATTTTTAATGGCCATCTCCTTGGCGCCCATGCTGACCTTTGCCAGTTCCCTATAAACTTCGACAAGGGCCGCGTTTAATGGGGGTAGTTCCATCCCCATTCGGCGTATACCGGCGTTCCTTTGTCTGTCGACTCTGGCTAACTGGTCCTCATCATCGCTTTCCGTCGTTTGTGTTAATGCACGCTCGATCATTTGGCACTCCATGTGCTCCTCGACCATTCGTTGTGAGACTTTTATCTATTGCGTTGCCAAGAATTCCATGAGCTCAAAAGAGGTTCCTAACTGTAATAGTGTGCCGAACTCATGGGTTGTGTCCTGGATGTCTGGATACACGAGGACCTCGCTTTCCGCCGTCAATATGGCTTTCCCTCGCTGTAATTGGGCCGTAATGATCGGTCGTGATTCCTGGATTATTTCAAAGGTGGTGCTGGGCTCCGTAGTTGTGGAGTTGTCACCTACGATCGTTGTCTCTACAGCTGCGAGTGCGTCTTTCACTAATCCTCGCCCATCTTTCTTGTCCAGCCTCCGCCTTTTCGGCCTAGGGTTTCCTTGTCGTGGTTCGGCGTCTGGCTCCGGTGCCGCTTCCTCGGTGCACGCCACTTGCCCTTCTTGCGTTGTTCGCGTGTTTGACTGGGCGGGTACTTGAATCCATAAACTAGGTAGCTGGAACTCTACTTGCATAACGATCTCCAATCCAAACGCTAGTCGAAATGGTGTTGACTGTATGCTTGTTTTGTAGTTGGTCCTGTACGCCCATAATGCACTATGTAATTTGGTATCCCAGTCCGTTCTATTGTCATTGACGATTTTCTTTAATATAGTCTGCAATGTCTTGTTGGTGGATTCCGCCAACCCATTCGCCTGTGGGTAATATGGCGTACTCTTCTTGTGGACCACAGCGTAATGTTGTGTTAGTTCACGAATCACCGTATTGAGAAAGTGGCTCCCCTGATCGCTGATGAGCTCAATTGGACAACCGAACTGACACCAGATGTGTTCGTAAAGGAATCTCGTCGTGACAGCCGTCGTATTCTCCCGTAATGCTTTTGCTTCTACCCACTTGGTGCAATAATCCGTGGCCACCAATATGTATTTATTACCCGTATGGGCCACAGTCGGTGTGAAAGGGCCTACAAAATCCAATCCCCACTTTTGGAAGGGATCTAATGGCAATACGGGCTGGTGAGGCATTCTTGCGCCCTCCATGGGCTGGCCCATCCGTTGACACAAATCGCAGTTTTTACAATAATCATACGCATCCTTCTGCGTAGTTGGCCACCATAGGCTTGCTTGCCATATTTTCCGGGCCGTAACATCTCCCGTGTAGTGTGCGCCCACCGTGCCATAGTGAGCCTCTCGTAAGACCGCTTCTTTCTCATCTTGACGTACACCGCGTCGCCAAATGCCATCACTGCCTTTGTGATATAAGATTCCTTCTACTAGGCAGAAGTTACGGTTCCATACGGTTAATCGCTTCTTCTTGTCCATGCGTAATTGCGGTGGGGGCAATCCCGTAGTCAAAAAGTAGGTCATTTCTATGAGCCACCGGTCCGGGAAAGTCTTTTCCGTTCGCTCTGTTAGTGCTGCTATCCGCAGAATGTCTGCATCCGGAAAGTCGTCGTCATCCCTCTGCGCCGTTTCTCCATTATCGAGTCTGCTCAAAAAATCTACCACTACGTGTTGTGTACCCGGGCGGTGCTGAATTACAAAATCGAATTCTTGAAGCAACACCATCCATCTCGCCAATTTCCCCATCAGCGCTTGTTTTTCCACCAAATACAGCAGTGTCGAATGATCCACATGAAATGTGAATTTCCGCCCTAGCAGATAATGCCGGAATTTATTAATGTTGTAGATCATCCCCAATGCCTCACGTTCCATTGTGGAATAGTTACGCTCCGTCGTTGATAATTTCCGATTAGCATAGTACACCGGTCGATACCAATTCGGCTCTATGAGCTGCATTAGTGCACTTCCTATTGCTATGTCTGAGGCATCTACGAACACGTTGTTGTGAAGAATTTCAGCCAGAGGCGAAAACCGGGAAACATTGGCTACATCGGCGGGGTGCAGCGTGTGTACGCACCCATGTACATTTAGTGTGAATAACGAGGGCGCCTTTATGGCGTCGAAGAGTAGTCAAGTCGGGACAGGCGGTCCCATGTAAGTCGGGGTTTATCCCACATTGTAACGCATCCTTGTCCTTGTTCTATAAAAGGAAGGGAACACCCTTTGTGAAAGGGTTGCCCATTTTGCATTAGAGGGTATACCGTTAGGTTTAGAGTTAGTTTCTTCTTCTTCTTCTCCCCCTTCGTGTTCGCTTAGGGTTTGCTTGGGTTCGGCCTCCTGTGCAAGACCCCGCTCGGCGCGACGAGCTAGGAGCTCCCCGACGGCGGCTTGGCAGCAGACGACTATTGTAACCTACCTCAGTTCGGCTCGAAGCCGGGGATGTATTCTTCTTCTATATATATATATATATATATATACGTTTGCGTCTGTCTGTGTATATTGGCGTCTTTGTTGGTGTCGGGTGCTTCCCCTTTCCTGCGTTTCCTGTACATGAGGGCGTGAGCTGTGTGTGTGTGCGTGTGTGTGCGTACGTGCGCGTGAGTCGGTGTCAAGCGCGCGCTCCCTCCCTCTCTCTCTCTCTCCCTTCGGTCGCTTCCGATGTTCTTCTGGGATCCCCCGGAAACGGTGAAGCACGACTTCCTACGCACCGTCACTCCCTGGTCCAAGACCCCCGTGGTCCCGCCTTTCTCCACGCACGCGCGGCGACCTTGCGGAGATGGTGGCCGAAGTGGTGTTGGAGTCGGCACGAGTGGTGATGAGGCGAGAAGCAGCGCAACAAGCGGTTCAGCGAGTGGTCGAAAGAGTCGACCGTTTCAACGGGGACAAAGTCCCATCTTACTTGGAAGCCTACAACGCGGAAATGGAGGAGTGTGGCGTAGACGAGGCGTTGAGGCTGGAGTTCTTCTGTCGGGTCGTAGCTGTCCGGATGCATGCGGAAGTAAAGGAGCTCCGTGAGGCTCATAGTTCGTGGGAGGCCTTCGAAGAGGCGCTCCTGAAGGCATACGGAGGACGACGGAAGAACCGGGGACAGCACGACTTCGACCAATGGGTAGCATCGGCAAAGACCCATCGGGGCGCGACGAAGGCGTTCCGAGAGTTCGAGCGACGGCTTGCTCGGCTCCCAGAGCGGGAACAAGGTTTGGTGGGGGCGGACAAGGTCCTATTGTTTGTCAAGTCGATCGACCGAGCGGAACGAGAGGCCATCGGAATTGAGCTCGAAGACGATGACGGAGTGAATGGGCTTACGGAGGACTAGTCAAAGGTCGGAAGGGTGTGCCAACGGCTAGACAAAGAGCGAGCCGAGAAGGCTAAGAGGAAGGGACGCGACGGCGTGCCATCACAGCGGGAAGAGGCCGAACGGCAGAGAGAGTCGGCAAGGGTTGGCGTTGGGGCCAGGATTGCGGAGGCGTACGCAGCTCTCGAGGCGATGCTCGAGGAGGAGGAAAGACGGAGGCCGCAAGCCGAGACTGAGAAGACAGTCTTGCCCCACGCGACGACGGAAGATCGGTACGACGGTATCACGGGAGAGGGTGCAGAACGAAACGCCCTCTCGACTTGCAGAGATAGAACGGCCAAGGACGAGGCCGAGATACCGATCGCGGAATCAGAACGTTGGGACCAGCGGTTTCGGGCGTGTCAGCCCGAGATCCCGGTCATTGGGGAAGCAAGCCCAGACGGGGCTTGCGCGATCGGTAAGAAGACGACCGCCGACCACGAAGAGTTGGTGGCTACGGACAAGGGCGTAAAACGGACGAGCGATTCTTTGTGTCTTCCCACACTTGCTCCCGAGACGATGGCAGTCGGGCCCGAGTGCCCACGTGAGTCCCAAGTTGAGGAAGGCGGCGGAAGGCCAAGAATCATCGGCGAGACGATACGGGGAAGGAGCGGACGAAAGCCCACGGACCCGATTCCGGAGAACTCGGCATTCGGGCCCGTATGCCCATGTAAGACCGAGGAGATGGATGGCGGTACCGAGGAGTCCTGGCACGATGCTAGCGAAGACGGATGGGAAACGGCCTGCGAGGAGGCCGAGGACGGAAGCGACACGAGAAGATTGGCATTCCGATTCGTATGGAGCAGAATCCGGTCGTGGATCATTCGATCGGGGCCGGATTCGGCATGAAGGTGCCGATACGGGAGAGGGTGCGGGACGAGCCGCCCTCTTTTACATGGGGAGAAAGACTGATCGGGCAAAGGTCGAGAGTTGGATAGAGAATGCAAGCCGGTCCTATGGGATTCCTTACACCGATCCGGCTGCAGGCCCGAGGGCCGGCGTGAGTCCTATAAGAGAGATCGGTGGCGACAGGAGAACGGGACTCGTCAATATGGAGAAGGACGAACGGACCCGGACGAGAACCGGGGGGAACGGACTCCCGGATGACCATTCCGGGAGGGAGGAAGAGAGCAAGGCCTACGAAGAGGCCGAGGAGACAGTACGTCGGTACCACGGGAGAGGGTGCGGAGTAAACCGCCCTCTCGGCATGCGGAAAAGGACGACCCGGGACAGGGTCGGAAAATACGGATCGGAAGCCTACGAAGGATCCTTCACACCGGTTCTAGAGACTTCGGCAGTCGGCAACGCGGTCGACGTGAGACCAAGATACTAACGGTGGCGGCGAGGTGACGAAGGCAAGGGCTACGGATCGGAAGCCTACGGAGGATCCTTCACACCGGTTCTAGAGACTTCGGCAGTCGGCAACGCGGTCGACGTGAGACCAAGATACTGACGGTGGTGGCGAGGTGACAAAGGCAAGGGCTACGGATCAAAAGCCTACGGAGGATCCTTCACACTGGTTCTAAAGACTTCGGCAGTCGGCAACGCGGTCGACGTAAGACCAAGATATTGACGGTGGTAGCGAGGTGACGAAGGCTATGGGTGTAAGGAAGTCTGGTCCTACGAGATCCCCACACTTAACCAGAGACTCCGGCGGTTCGGCCAACGTGGCAACATGAGATCGAGAGAGAAGGTTGGTGGTGGCGAAAACGGGACCCGACTACGCGGGAGACACGAGGAGAGTCCGGGAGGGACTCAAACAAAAGGCACCCGACTTTCGGCAAGCATAGAAACGGAGTCCGGTCCTATGGGACCCTCACACCGATCCGGAGACCCCGGCTGTTCGGCCAACGTGGCAACGTAAGACCGAGGGAGAAGGACGGTGGCAGTAGGGAACAAGACCCGACGACACGAGGTTTCGGAAGGAGCCGATAGGGGCAAACAAGGGGAGGTGTGTCAGGCTGGAAAGGCACACTTGGGACAGAACAAGAGTCTCGCAAGTGGCCATCGCGGGCCGGATCGAAGCGTGACTACAGGACGGTGTTCGGCGCGGGCGGGGCCGAACGAAGGAAGCGGAAGACGGCACAAGGGAGGTGCCGGGAACGAGGTGACAAGTGCCTAGTGGACTGCACCGGGTTGGGGTCAGGGGATGGCAAGAGAGGTCGGAGGAGGATCCTCCACACTCGCTTCGTAGATCTCGGTAGCTCCGTCGAAGTAGCGAAGACTGACACGGCAAGCCGGGATGACAAGCTGGTGGGGGCGAGGGGACGACGGCAAACGGAAGACTCAAGACCTGTTGTAGCAGCACGAAGACGGGAAGGGCCATGTGGGCTACTACGGGGTGTTCCTCGGATGCAAAGGACACCAATATGCGTGGAGCGGCGATGCACGATCTGGCCGGAAAAGGGGTCGACAAGGCGTGCAATGATTCGGAGTACGATACATGCAGTGCCAAACAACGGATGAGGGTATGTGGCACACGGAGGTGCCGGAGCGGGAAGGCGAGCGCGGAGAAGACCGAAAAGGGATCCTCCACACCGTTTCGGAGACCATGGCAGTTTGAGCCGATGCGGCGATGTAAGACCATGGAGAAGGAAGGTGGCGGCGAGAGGACAAGGGCATACGACGGGAGCGGGGCGTTCATACGGCCGAACAAGGGCCAGCGGAAGTACGCGTACTACGGAGATCGCGGCAGAGGACCCATCGACGGGTCGAACGAGCCTACGGGGAGGTAAGCGCGAAGGAAGAATCGAAGCCGACGGATCAAACTGGCAGCGAGCCGGGATGCGGATCACGGAAGACCGGTTTCTCACCGGCCGAAATCTCTCATCCTTCAACCGGACTTGGCACATACCGGTGGATGTGCGGTTAGGTGGGGGCGGATGTCGTGAAGAATTTCGGCCAGAGGCGGAAACCGGGAAACATTGGCTACATCGGCGGGGTGCAGCGTGTGTACGCACCCATGTACATTTAGTGTGAATAACGAGGGCGCCTTTATGGCGCCGAAGAATAGTCAAGTCGGGACAAGCGGTCCCATGTAAGTCGGGGTTTATCCCACATTGTAACGCATCCTTGTCCTTGTTCTATAAAAAGAAGGGAACACCCTTTGTGAAAGGGTTGTCCATTTTGCATTAGAGGGTATACCGTTAGGTTTAGAGTTAGTTTCTTCTTCTTCTTCTCCCCCTTCGTGTTCGCTTAGGGTTTGCTTGGGT